>NW_022631035.1:9821139-9867440 GCF_010015895.1 Lontra canadensis | reverse complement strand
GGCTTAATCCACTGAGGCACCCAGGCACCCCAAGGCTGCAGATTTCGAGCATGAGAGTGGTACTGCCCTTATAAGGCTGTTGCATCTCATGCCCGAAATCTGCAGCCTTGGGGTGCCTGGGTGCCTCAGTGGATTAAGCCTCTGCCTTTGGCTCAGGTCATGATCCCAGGGTCCTGGGATCAAGCCCCACATCGGGCTCTCTGCTCAGTGGGGAGCCTGCTTCCTCCTCTCTCTCTCTGCCTGCCTCTCTGCCTACTTGTGATCTCTGCCTGCCAAATACATAAATAAAATCTTAAAAAAAAAAAATCTGCAGCCTTTTAGAATGTGGAATGTGTTCTAATATGTGTGAAAAGACCTGTTAACCTTGGAAAAACATCACCAGCCATTGAGCAAACATTGTTTTTATAAAGTCTTGCTTTCATAATTCTTCCTGAGTCTCCTATCCTATCTGCACCCTTAGGCGTTGTCTCACATAAGCAAAAGGAAGCGGTGGGGGGGGGGTGTTGGTAAAGAAGAGGGGACAGCCCTTAATGAAGGACCCTGGATAAAGGAACCCACCTTGTTTTTATTCTCCTTCCATCGGAAAGAGTGGAGCTGCTGCCCTTTTACTACAAGAATAACCCCAGCCCTGAGCAATTTTCCTATTTTTAACCCGCCTACGGCTCAGTCAGTGCTTTCTGAGTGTCCATCAATAGGTATGCTCGTTGCTCATTTGTGAAGAATCATCTCTATTGTCCTCTACTCTGGGTACCCATCAATAAGAGGCACATCTTGGACTCCCTCCCCCAAATTGAAATATTTAAAATAGTTGTCAAACAGGGGTGCCTGCTTGGCTCAGTTTGTTAAATGGCTGACTCTTGATTTCAGTTTAGGTCATGACCCTAATCAGGGTCCTAAGGCTGAGTCCTGCATTGGGCTCTGCATCCACCAGAGTCTACTTAAGATTCTCTCTCTCCCTCTGCCCCTTCCCCCACTCATGCATGCTCGCTCTCTCTCTCAAAGAAATAAATAAAACCTTTAAAAAATAAAATAAAAAAGACCCTGATGCCTCTTCTCAGAGCACATCATGCAGAGGCACGGTCTTCCTTTATAGCAATTATATTTAAGTGAAACAGTGACAGTGTTTTCTTCATGGTAAGGGGGAAAAATAAAGCAATATCAGAAAAAAAGGAGTCACAGAGATAGAAGAACTCTCCGGAGGACATCACTTTATTTATTTGGTTATATGCAGATCTGTGCTCAGGCCATGTCCGAAAAGAAAATGGACAAATCTCTAAGAGTTCAGACTCTCACCCAGAAGAAAGCAGAATCAGGGAGCCACTCCCAACGTTTATTTCAAATTCCTCCCACAGTGAATGTATATGGAGACATTAGCAAATGACCCTTTGCTTCGAACGGGAAGATACCCTGTCTTTCCTGACATGAGGGCTGCCCATGGCATGCTGTATACAGAAATTATTTTTGTCTTTATCCCATGAGCTAAAGTCCTGGCTTAAAAGCAGGATACTAGGATAAAATTACAGATTCTTAAATAGACCTGGAAGGAACTTAAGAGAGCTTAACTAGAGGATCACTCTTCTTGGAAACAACAAACTAGAATGTCCCGGTAAGCTGATGCAGTGTGCTTAGGTAGTTATTGGATGTGCTAATTGGATCAAAGACTAACGGCTTTTTTGTTTGTTTGTTTGTTTGTTTGTTTTAATCTCCCCCCCACATTCCAAAAGTAGATCAATTAGGTTTCTTTTATTCTACATGAATGGACGGCAGACTCCTACTACAGAAGAAAGGATTAATGCTGCTTCCCTTTTTTCTACTGGCCCAGGAAAAGAGGTGTGCCCTGAGTGCAGAAAAGAGGTGTGCCCTGAGTGCAGAAGGAGTGGGGTTTCTTCGCCTGGCCTCTTTAAGGCAGATAGGCCTATGCTGGTAGTGGAAAGGAGTGTAGACATTATTCCCCATGCAAACTGGATCTTGATTTGTCTTATTAACAGAGGAATAGCGATTCCAAGGGCAGGTCTGTTAAGGTACAACATCAGTGTCAAGAAGCAGGCATGGGTGGGTCCTGTCATCTTAGGCTGCTCCCTGGAGAGAGGGTCAGATTGTTAAGTCTTAACCAGGTGCAGTCCCAGCGCATTCAGAGGCAAGTAAGCCATTGGATCTGGGCTGCTCAGGTCCTGATAGACATATTTCTCTTTAAACTTAGTGTTTTCCCCCAAATTAAGATGCTTCACTATATCATATCTGCCAGGATATATTTTATACTTTTGTTCTATAGGCTATAACCAATTTGAAGGGCAGTTTGTTGAACAAAGGAAGGGATTCTCCAAACAAGTACGCAGTTAGAAGGGGAAAACTCTGGAAATGGGAAATCCTTACCTTTAAATTAGCGAAGAGTGGTGGTGCTGTGTGTGCTACCTGTGACTCCCAGTGAAGGGGTCTCTCCAGGACACTAAGAGTTAAGTGGCTTCTGACCAACCATGTGTGTTAAAGCTTTGTTTTCGCTCTTGGTCTTCATTCATTCTCTCTCTTATTCCACAGGACTTGAAAATTTTACAAAATCATGGATAATAAAAAAGGAAAACAACTTCTAGGGAGAATCAGGTGAAACAGTCAAGTACAAAGCTAAGGCCAAGGGTGATATTAACTCAGATGAAAAAGGACACCAAACCATTTTCTATTCATGCTAGACATGACCATAAATTCCGTTTTTCTAGTAAATCTTGGATAATCAATATATATGGCTAAATGAATGTATGTGATCATGTGTGACTGTGTGTGTGATTATGCATAAGTGTTTGTACTCATGTGTGAGGGCATTGGTGTGGGATTTGTATGAATGCATGTAAGTGGCCAACAGACACATGAAAAAATGCTCATCAGAATTCATGAGGGAAATGTAAATCAAAACCACAATGAGATATCACCTCACACCTGTTAGAATTGCTAGAATCAAGAAGATAAGAAACAACAAGTATTGGGAGGATGTAGAAGAGAAAGAACTTTCATGCACTGAAAGTGAGTGTGTTCCAACAACTTTTCTTGCTTCTGATGACTAAGGCATATGGTAACTTGTAGTCATTGAATGAGTTCAGAAAATATTTGAGACTCCAGTATTGACCTATATAGATTCCACAATGAGAAGAAAACTTGTCCGTGCCATATAAAACAATAAATAATTTAAAATTTAAAATTTTAATTCAAAATAATTAAAGTTTCAAAAACTAAGATTTGTATTATGTTTTTTTTTCTCCTTCAGATCTTAGTTTTCTTTACTGAAATACAGCTTATTCTAGCTAAAATTAATATGAGCCTTAGAAATGAACATGATTTCTTCAAGCTCATAGCAGCCAGGACTGGATGGGTATGCAAAATAGGACATAGACATCTCATGAAGTGCCAAGCATATCTATTCAGAATATAACATTCATACAGATCAACCAATGGTGTTTAGGATATGGTAGATCATTTTGGCTGCACATAGCTGAAAGATTAAAGAAATCAGGATCACTGTTCATTTTGTTGAGAACCTCAATTTGCTCATCTCAGAATGGAAGAGTTGATATCTGCATTACTTCCTAAGTTAGCATCTGAATTCTTGGCTTCTTTTTTTTTTTTTTTTTTGTGAGAAGTTATGTGGGCAGTGGAATATCAACCTTTATTGTTGTTTTTAGGACAATAACAATAGTACTAGATACTGTCACTGAGTTTTACTATGTACCTTGCATTGTACTAGACTCTATGCCTAGAATAATCTCATTTAGTCTTCACATGAACTGAGAAATAGCTACATCATACTGTTGCAAATAAAGAAATAAGTTCTCTCACTTGACGGGGTCTCCTGGTTAGTGTAGAATCTGAATTCAAAGTTAAAATCAAGAACTGTAAGAACTGGGAGACTTTAATCCCATATTCCTTTGAAACTATTCTTGACCACATACCATCAGCCTAAGGAAGGACCATGACAAAGACATTTCTGTGTGCATGTGACTGTGAGGCTGTCAGAGGAATATGGATTAGCTCTGGTATCATAGAAAGGACCACTAAACAGCTAAAGAAAGCAAAATACATGAATCACACACAAATGATCATTTGTACCACACTGGGTAGAGATACAGAGAATCCAAAGTTGGAAGTGCAAAGTTCCATGCTGTGTAAGAGATGGAAAAGTTTGTCCTGTGCTGGAGATCAAAGCAGGCACTCAAAGTTCTGTTTTACAGACTTCTGCCTTCCCTTTGATAAAATAATGTAGTTGTTTATTTCACTCTTGCAAAGCCAAGTGGGGCAGAGATGGAAGCCGAGTGAGAGATAATAGGAAGGGTCCATTATAAATGGTGTCATTAAGAGCAAGTTAAAATTCACAGCTGAGAATTATTGTTAAGTAAATAATAATATGGGCACAAGAAAGCCCTTGAAATTTGGAACTGTTGTCTTTCCCCATATGAGAAAGAGGACAAGCTTGCCCTAAAGCCTCAGTTCATATGCATTCATTTGCTCTGGCTTTTCCAAACCTCCACGAACACACATGTATCCAAACTCCCTGCTGTGTGTTTGCATGAATGTGTGAACACATAGCAATAGACTTCCTTGAGTCTCCAGAAGTCCTAGCCGCAAGATGGTTAAAATGTTTGCTGTGCTGTGTCAACTTGCCTTTCTCTTCCACAATCTCTTTGGGAATATTTATCTTTTATGAGTTTCAAAAAAGATTCCTGGCCTTAGAGGAAAGACAGATGAACAAATTAACCCCAGTGGGATTATACTGGCTGCTTCTGGTCACCTACTTAGAGTAATCTTTTCTTCTTCCTATCCCTATATATGGGGTGTGGTTTAATGAGGAAAATCATCATTAGTTGAATATTTACTGAGAAACCCAGAGGTCAGGACTACTCTCCCCCTTTCCCCTTATTTCTAGATTAAAAGAAATAAAGATTGGGGAACCTAATTATGTGGTATTTGGTACTCACTGTGTGTGCTAAGGTGCTCATTTGTGTTTCTGGGCCTTGTTTCTATTTACTGCCTATATGTGTCAGTTTGAGTATATATCATATGTTGGAAGTTACAACTGTAACTGTAACAGAAATTACAACTGTAACAGTTCAAGATTTAAACCAGAGTGGGTTCTTTCAGGCCAATTAGACCCCTGTGATATAGGACACTATTATGGTGAAGCTTAGGATTCCTAAGATTAGGATCCATACACTGACTATTCTTTAGGTTTGATAATAACAATGAAAAAGAGAACCAAATGATGATGCTCTGTTTAAAAACAAACTTCTCTGGCTTTAATTCAGCACCTGATGAAAATTCAGATCTATATATCCCCTATTGAGTACACACGATAATGTCTGTAGAGGTGAAAGAGACCTGGAGAGAGAACACGATACAGTTGTCTGCCATAACATCTAAGGCCAATGGTTGTATATAGGACTTGTATTCAAATGAGAACAACTAGTATGGCATAGGCATCAACCAATCAGAATGGATAGCAGTTGCTCTGAAGAAGGAATCTGGAGGGCCAGTGTTCCACATCCTATTACCATCTGTTGCTGGATAACGGGGAGGAAGACGGTGGGAGGGGGCAAGCTGTGGTATTGGGAGGCAGTTAGGGATAGTACCTATGTATGAAACAATTTGGATGCATGCCAATATTTTAACAAGGAGCAGGAATCTTCCAGAAGAAATATACACATGATAGCCCTACTGATACTTTCTCAGAATGAGCCTTCTCTTTACAGAGTGTTTTTCATCTAACACAGAGACCCTCAGTATAGTTATCTGAAATCTTCCTAGTCTCATTGTCTGTGTTACGGACCTCTTACAGGAACTCTCCATTTATTTGAAAAGAGTAACCGTTTTCCAGTTTTCCTCTCTTTTCCAAAAGAGTGGGGGAGTGGCTAAGAAACATTTGAGTTTTGGAATGAGACAGATTTGGGGTTTGAATCACAGTTATCAGCCCTTTGTGTTAGCACATTATTGAATAACACACAGCAACTGTTTCCTTAGCTATGACAATGGCTACCATGGGAATTAAGTAAGATAAGTCTTTGGACAGTGTCTTGCACAGAGGGGGTGTCCCATAAAGGATTCATATCATTTATTCCTATTTTTGTCTATATGACCCCTATATTGTGTATCACAATTATTTCTCCCTGGGTCTCATCTCTATTATTACAAAACAAGCAGAACCACAGAAGGACTGTGTTTTAAGAATTTAGTCTTCATTTTTGCCAGAGCACAGAGGGTAGGACCATGTACCCAGCTAATAATCAATATCCACAGAATGGTTCTCTTTGGCTTTTTTTCTTTTTTTTTTTTTTTTTTTCCCTACACTTAATTTCTGTCATGTAAGGCTGTTTTTCCTTTCTCTTGGATTCATTCCAGATTCTCAATATCCTTTAAGTGTAACATCGGTAACGTACCTTTCAGGGACACATGTGTAAAGAATAAAACTGTGCAATTGGAATCCTTGTGAATATTTTTAAGATTTTTATTTCCTTAGCTACTCTCTATAAATCTCCTTCATCTGGGATGACAGAGCCTTCATGTCCCTTTCTAATTTACACTTCTTATACACTTCACATGTCACCACATAAATCCCACACACCCTCGCCCTATCCAAAAATAACCAGACACTGAAATTACCCAAGAACTTTTACAAACTACCTTATTAATTCCTTATATAATCACGTTGGGAGGCAGTGCAGCATAATGGTTAAAAATATAGGCTCCAGGAATATATATGGATTCCAATCTGTTCTTCCATTTCCTAGAGTTATGACTTTTAGATAGGTAATTATTTCCTCTATGCCTCAGTTCCCCCATATGTAACCTAAGGCTAACCATAGTACCTACCTTATAGGACGTTTTTTTTTTTTTTAAGATTTTATTCATTTATTTGACAGAGATCACAAGTAGGCAGAGAGGCAGTCAGAGAGAGAGGGGGAAGCAGGCTCCCTGCTGAGCAGAGAGCCTGATGTGGGGCTCAATCCCAGGACCCTGGAATCACGACCTGAGCGAAAGGCAGAGGTTTAACCCACTGAGCCATCCAGGCGCCCTTACAGGACCTTACAGTTTTAAAGGTCATTTAGTTAATGCACAAGTAGTAGCTGGTAAACAATTAGTACTCAACAAAAGTTAGCAATAGAAATTGTACATAATCACTCTTCCCTGCCCTTCAGTTTAAATTAATAATGCATAGGGTACACAGTTGCATTTGAGTAGTCAGATTATCTGGGAAATTCTTTTTTTAAAATATTTTATTTATTTATTGAACAGAGAGAGAGATCACAAGAAGGCAGAGAGGCAGGCAGAGAGAGAGGGAGAAGCAGGCTCCCTGCTGAGCAGAGAGCCCCATGCAGGGCTCAATCCCAGGACCCTGAGATCACGACCTGAGCCAAAGGCAGAGGCTTAACCCACTGAGCCACCCAGGCGCCCCTATCCGGGAACTTCTGACAGAAGGAAGCATGGAGGATATTTACAGCATGAGGAAAGCACAAGGATATTCACTGCAGCCTTGTTAGCATAGTTGCAAAACTTAACCACAATCTAAATGTCGATTATTAAAAGAATAGTAAAATGGACCAGAGTATACCCACACTGTAGATTTTCCTACAACCATTTAAAATAATTAAACATTTCTAAGATATGTCATCAAGAATATGAAAGCAAGTTATTGAATAGTGTTATGTCATATAAGTAAAGATATTAAAATTATAAACTGTGTACAGTACCTCTAAACAAATATATGGAAAACAGTTCTAAAAGATCCGCACCAAACTAAAAGCCATGATAACCTCTGTGGAAGGTAGTGCAATTGGGTATAATAAAGTATTTTTGTTTTGTTTTCTTTATTTATGTATTTTAAATATTATAACACAAATGTATTTCTTGCATCATGAAAAATCACACGCACACACAAAAGAGCAAAATTCAAAACAGAAAGCTAAATTGAATAGTTTGGTTTCAGTGTCCCTGGAAGCTATTGACTTTTTTTTTTTTTTTAACATTGAACTTTTGTTTCTTCCTGGGATAGAAAGAAACTTCATGAGAGAAAGCCAGTTTATTGACCAATGAGTCAACAGGGCTAATGAACTGAAGAAGCTTGCATCAAGGGCATCTTTTCTTAAGCAAGTGCATATCAACAAGTCAATTATGTGTTTGCAGATCAGTATTAGGAGGACTAAGATTTCATGTTGGGTTTCTTCATGTGCTTGTACAGTCAAGCTCCTGGACTTTATGGAATAAAAGTATCCAGAGTTAAATAAATCATTCCTGAGAAACCATCTCTGTAGCTTCTCTGTCCCTGGAGCAGACTTCATTCCTTTCTGTGGTTTACAGGTTTTACTATATTTTGATTCCATTCTTTCCTTTAGCATTTTGGACCTTATTTCTCAATGGGGACCATTTCCAAACCAAAAACAAAATATCACTACGTTTCTGAGTTTGGGAAATTGTGACACTGTGACTCTACTGATTTTTTTTGTTGATTTTATTTTTGGAAGGTGCTGTCTAAATACGCCCTGTTGTCGGTCACAAGTGCTCTAAAAAGGCCAGAAAGTGTTTATGAACAAGGACTGAGTTTGTGCCGTGCTGGCTGCATTGTCCTTCTCATACTGATAGATTGTAATCTATTTTGTGGACAGGAACTCTGGCCTTTGTTGTGTTGAAAATTCTCATAAACTCAGACCAGGAAGTGTGAGCAATCACAACACACAAGCCTTCTCCAGTGAAAACAGCAGGTTTCCTGGGATCTGGCTGAGGTCCGAGGGAAGCATTGCCCCACAGAGACGGGAGAGAGAAAGAATCTTGATCACACCTCACATTCCCCGTCCAAGGCTGGGACTGCTGCAGTGCTCACCTCTATCTCGGACTAGGGAGCAGAGCTGCTCATGGAGCTAATAACAGGATGGAACACTCTGGTGCTTGGCACTGGGAACAGGGCCTGGCCGCCAGTGGACTTGGGGCACATCACTTCTTCCCTGGGAGATGATGCGGAAGAGTACAGCCATCATCAGAAAACACAAAGAGATGCTCAAATTAAAATACCCAGCCACCAGATTGGAGGCAAATTAACATTTGCCAATTCCACATATGGGGAAGATAGAGAATGAAGATAGAAGATAGATGATAGAAGATAGAAGATATAGAATGAGGACGACCCTTGCTAAGAAAAAGGTAAAATTAGTATTGCCATCTTGGAAATTAATTTCATCATAAAGTTGAAAAAGTGCACATCCTTCCTACGTATACATGAAAAATATTAAACAGGTATACAAGAAAATATGTATCTGTTTGTTTCTACAATGTAATCCTATGTATATTAAAATGAACAGAACTACATGTAATAACAGAGACAGCAAACACCATGGCAATCAAAAAAAAAAAAAACAAAAAAACAACAACAAAAAACCCACACATGCCTAGATTCAGACCCCAGCTTTACCATTTACCATGTGTATGATTTGGACATTGTTTTTAATCTCTCTGAGTTTTAGATTTTATCTATAAAACAGAATTACAAATAACTTCCTCAAAGCCATTGCAAAATTTTAAAATAGTTCATCTAAGAAGGACCTGGAATATATAGAGACACGGTCTTTTTTATTTTTCATTTGTAAAATAGTGACAATAGAAGTGTGGCTAAGTTAACGAAGTGTGGTCAGTGTGATAGTGTCTTGATAAATTAAGGCTAACATGTTTGAAGAATCCTGGGATGATAGTTAACAAGGGCAGTTGTGATTTTATACCTTAATAGCCCACAGATCTCCTTACTAAGTATTTGAGAGCCCATTCAAATGAAAGCAAGTTGCTTTCATTGGAATATTGGTAACTGTGATTTATCTCTGCATTTCTTCAAATGTTACCACTCATATACCTAATTCCATCTCAGAAGTAGATTGACCTCATTACAGCCTTTATTTTATCCATTCTCTAAATTGGGTATCAGGTGCTTACTGAAAACCAGGCATGTTGCTAGAATCTGGGGAGTAAGGGGGAAATAAGATGTGCTATTTAACATCTACTGGTTCATAATCTAGTGTAGTGGTGGAAAATAGAGGAACAACAACAACAATAAGAAAACCAACAAAACACATAATACAACCAGTGTTCAAATTTACAAACAAGAGCTTTGGGAAAAGGCAATTAAAAACAGCAGATTTATCATTTGATTATCTTATCCAACTTGATTTCAATCTAGAAGAAATATCTTTGGCTAGATATATAGGAATCCTGAATTCTCCTCTCACTCTGGCTAGTTTGTCTTCTTTTTTCCACCTTTGGCTGATCCATACCCTCTTCCTTCAGTCTTGTAAGAAATTTTAGGGGCACCTGGGTGGCTCAGTTGATTAAGCATCTGCCTTCAGTTCAGGTCATGATCCTGGAGTCCTGGGATTGAGTCTCGCATTGGGCTCCCTGCTCAGCAGGGAGTCTGCTTCTCCCCCTGACTCTCTCCCCCTCTCATGCTCTCTCTCTCTCTCTCTCAAGTAAACAAATAAAATCCTTAAAAAAATTGTTTTTAAAGAACCTGTCTTCATAATGATGGTAATGATAGCAGCAATCCTAGTAAATTATCAAATGAAATAAACTTGATTCTTGCATCAATTCAAAATGTATTTCTCCTTCTAGAACAAAATCCTACCTCCATGATTTCTACCTGCATCTAGGTCAAAAATGACTTAGTTTAGTTGTTTGATTGTTCCCCAGATATTTTATGGTTTTTTTTTTGTTTTAATTTAATAATTTCCATTTTATAGTATTTGGAACTTTTATAAGAAGTTCATTCTAAAAAAAAAAATATTGCTAGTTTTTTAGACCCATAAGAGCAGATAGTAACCTTCCTTTTCCCTCTCCTCTACCCACCACGCTGAACACCCCAGTGCTCGACCCAACATGGGAAAATACATGATCGGATTTGCTTCTTTTGTTGTTAGAGCTTTTCGGGTTACAGCAAGACACTGAATGAAGTATCTTCCCTTTTTGTCTCATTTAACAAGGTATAACAGCAGGGAGAGTTTCTGCTAATATTGAAATTTAAATACCAGAAGTAATCAAATAGTATGTTTTTCACATTCTGAGTCTCTTTGTAGATCTCCACCAGCGATACTCTGAGCTACGAAAAAGAAAAAGGAAGGAAAAGAAAAGGGCTAAAGGAATTGTTCATTCCACAAATGCACTGTAGTGAGTGCCCAGCAATAGATCTATGTAGATTTCCTGACGTTTTCTGCTTATTAACCTCCTTCGTCTGTCTCCTCCAGCTTGTGGGGTTATTCTATTCCAATCCCTCACTGTTGTGCGGGAGAACAGTCAACCGTATTGAACATGAATCAGCTACTAAAATAAGTGTCCGGGTAACTGGGATATGCCATTTGACCTTCAAATTAATTTTCTCTCATCCTTATTTCACTTCGCTTTCCCTGCAACCCCTGCCTCTCTCTTTTCAGGAGACTTCTGCTAAACAGATAAAAAACAGATGCATCACCAAAAATGTCCTTAACAAACCCAACCCTCTTTGATTTCTAGGAACACTCGTTTGTGAAAAGCATGATAACGGATTCATTTTTGTAACAGCGTAAACACAATTTTGCAACATGAACACACTTTGTATTTTTCCCTCTTCAGTTTAGGCGGCATCTCTTGTCGGTGCGCTTGTCAAGATGGGGCTTTGATTTCAGTTAACATGGGGACTGGAGAAGAGCAACATACGTTTCATTCATTCTCTTTGTAACGAATTAAAGGGCATACATGTTTAACCTCTAGAAATTGCTGAAACTGGACAAAGCAGGTGATACCTGTTTGGAGAGATCATTGCATCATTTACCGCAAGTCTTTTGAAATCCTTTTGTGAAACGGACAGTGCAAAAATACTCAAAATCCTCTTTTGTGACGACGTGTAAGGGCAGAGATGCCACGGAGGTCAAAGTTGGCTTCAGAGTCTACACAGATCTACTTGAAAGAGCTTCCCGTGTGCTTTTCTAGGCTTTCTGTGACCATCATTTGATAAATGGAAGTTTGGAGTGAGGACACTGATCTGAGTGTTTTGCGGCTGCTGCTCATTTAGGGGTGAGAGCAGCCTACGGAGCTTAGAGTGGCCGATGTCATGGGATGTGATGAGAGAGGCAAAAGCAAACGCAGAAGAGGCGCCTGTGAGTCTAATGACTCTCCATAGGCAGATTTAACCCCAGTTGTAATAATGCTGTAGGAATGGCTGCGATGAGTAAGGAAGAAGAAAAAAAAGAAGAAGAAACGGAAGGAAAGAAGGAAGGAAGGAAGGGAGGGAGGGAGGGAGGGAGGGAGGGAGAGAGGAAGGGGGGACGGGGTCAGGGAGGAAGAAATAGAATGACTCTCCAGCCTAGTGTAAAAAAAGCTCAGTACCTAGGAACATATACCAGCTTGTGTCTTTTCACCCATAAACCGTGGGTCCCTTTGGTGGTTCCTATTCCTAAAGTCTGAGAGACATGAATTTGACAATCAGGATATGTGGAGGTTTGTAATTGAATGTCTCCCTGATGTGATTAATTACAAGGCAAAAACTAGCATTTATCAAGTATAGGTAAGGAAAGGAAGTATCCTTTTTTTTTTTAAAGATTGTATTTATTTATTCACAAGAGATGGAGAGAGAGAGAGAGAGAGAGAGGCAGACAGAGGCAGAGGCAAAGAGAGAAGCAGGCTCCCCAACGAGCAGGGAGCCCAATGTGGGACTCGATCCCAGGACGCCAGGTTCATGACCTGAGCCGA
The DNA here is from genome assembly GCF_010015895.1 of Lontra canadensis. Taxonomy (NCBI): domain Eukaryota; kingdom Metazoa; phylum Chordata; class Mammalia; order Carnivora; family Mustelidae; genus Lontra; species Lontra canadensis. Next base: position 9,854,711 of record NW_022631035.1, on the reverse strand, counting down.
AGGCAGATGCTTAACCATCTGAGCCATCCAGGCGCCCAAAAGGAAGTATTGTTTACAGTTTACCTTCCCCTCCCCCTCATTATATAAATGAAGGCTTGGTGAGAACCTCTCATACAGATGTAGAGAAAATGAGTGTGTCAGAGAGAGCAGAATCCAGAAAACTAGGATACTGACTTCATCCTGAAAAGAGGCTGGGGATGTAGTTAAAACTTAACCACAACAAAATCCCACCCCCGCCATTGGTATGACCAGGATATTCTGCTGGAAGTTGTAATAATTTCTCTCATTATTATATGACCCTCATATTTTTGGCCAATGCTGTGAGTTTGCCAAAGAGTTGGTCAGGGGCTATAATTTAATAAGTGTTTTATTTTCAATTGCACACTCACAAATTAAACCACAGCTGCAACCCAGATCAACCCTGTCTGTTCAGAGAGGCATAGGAAAAGTCAATTCGTTTTTCCACTCTCTAGGGCCAAATGGACAATTAGCCTAGAGAAAAAGAGGGTGGGGTGTATGTGTGTATGTGCATTTGACTATTTCGTGGACAAAGGAAGACTTTGAAGTCATGTGAATCAACCCAGTGGAAGCCCGTTGCTTTCTGCAAAGACATTTCTTCTCTATTAGGCTACAAAATTCCAGGGGGTAAGATTTATGGAAGGATCATCCTATTTTCATCCGTGTCTCACAAAATACTTATCCTATAGGAGGTTCTTAAATATTTGTTGAGCAAATGTCTGAATGATTGACTGAAACATGATACTCTGTGGAATCATGCATTCAGGTAATCACATTCATTTTACCACTTGTTCCCTTCCCAGTCCCCTGTGTAGCTGTCAGATCGCACTGTCCTATATTTGGAATAATAGAGAGCTGTCAGTGTAGCAGATGTCTGGGTTAGCAATCCAATTGCCTCACTCTTTTGTGAATGCTGCCATCCCACAGTGGGTGAGTTCAAAATTAGATGAATCACCACCCTTCTTGTCACTTGGTTTGCCCACCTGCTGACAGGGAGAGATTCTCCCTTAATGGAAATCATCCCTAGCAAAGATAACACACCTCCATTTCATCAGAAGTAACATAAGGATGACCTGGGGCAGGGTGTAAGGGAGTTTCATGTTTATCCTATCATTATTTGCTATAAACAAAGATAGCCTGTGTTTGGAAATGACGTGTGGAAATGGAAATTTCACTGCAGCCTTTGAAATATTTTTATCAGGGAATACCGTAGCAACCACAAGATTGCTATGAACTTTTGTGAACAGGGAATCCTCTCTCTACTGTTTTGCAAAACTTTTAAGAAGCAATCAAGGATCATAAAATAAAGTCCTAACTCAGCATGCCGTTCGGGACTCTCTGTAGTTGCTTGGCCTACAATCACAAGAATCCTTCTACTTTAGCCACAATGGGCGTGTTACATCTTTTTGCCTGTGACCTCTGTTCCTATGTTAATGGCACTCTCTCCCCACCTGTGTCTACTTTACTGACTGATTCATCAACCCTTAGCTCAGATCATCTGATTCATAAGTATTTCTCTGGTCTCCCTGGCCATGATTAAATTCTTCCTCTCCTGAATTGCTATACATTATTTTGAAATTTCATTCTTTTATGTGTTACTTATCAGTAATTAACCATTACTTATTTTATAAGGGAATAAGGGACAGATTTGCCTTCTGTCATTGCTAATTGTGCAAATTTTACCTTCCTCTGATAGTGTGTTTTGGTTTTTCTCCTACTCAGTTCTTCTCACCACCCCTTTTACAAAGTAAGAATGCAATAATTATTAGGTGAATTGAATTGTACTGACCTGGCCTTATGAGGCTTTTAGTCTAATTGGGAAAAAAGACAAGCAGATTAAACAACATAAAGAAAATGGCAAAGCATCAGAATTAAGACTGCAAAATAATATGGGATAAAATGAATATGTGAATAGGGGAATTACACTATAAAAATTATTTTAGCTGAGTAGGAGGCAATCATAAAAGATTTTTAGACCTATCTCATGCTAAATCTTAGAGAATATTGTTATGTTTTTACTCTAGTGACTAACACATTCAAAATTTTATTTAAAAAATGGAATATTTGCAATTCCAGAGGATAAAGTGAGCAAGACTACATTATATACATTTTGCAGAGACATAAATTGGTGTAAACTTTATGAAACATAGTTTGGTTTTATCAGGAAAATTTTGGAAAGTCCATAACTTCACTCCAATTATTTCACTTCATATAGGATGAGGGGACAGAATACGTCATTGAGAGGGGTTGTCTTGGGGTTTGGCTGACAGGAAAGCCTTCTTATATGGAGCAATGACCTATCTGAGACCTAGAGCGTGAGAACGAGCCAAGCTTGGGAACGGTGTCCCTGAGGTAAGAGAGAGCTTGTTGTGACCTCCATTTTCTTCCTTACGCTTTTCTTTATTTTAATTTTTCTATAATAAGCATGAAATTTGTGTTAGAGTTAGAAAAAAATTAACTCAATATAAAGCATATACATAGACACAAAATTTTCTTAGAATGGTGTGAGCCCCATAAGAAATGCCCAATTAATTTTAGTTATTAAAGGAAGAGAGGAAGGAAGGAAAGGATGAACGAGGAAAGAAGGAAGGGTCAAGTATATGCTTCTCCCCCTCAGCTCCGTGGTAGGTACGTAACCTCAAGATCTTCCACACTGTGAATACCTGTTAATTCTGACCCCGTGTGTATTGAGGATCTCCACTGGATTCCAATGTGGGAGATTAAATAATACAGTACACATAAATATCTTAAAACAGTGCCTTGTACCTAGAAGGTAGGGTGACCAATTTGTTTCAATTTACCTAGGACCAGTCCCAGTTTTATAACAGTCCCTCTCAGACCAAGAGGGTTGGTCACTCTGTCAGCAGGTACTTTTAATGACAAACCAGTGGGTGGGACTACCAAACATTTTTTGAATGTGTGTTTTTATCTCAGAGGAAGGGAGGTTTTTGCACTAGCAGCTCAGAGAGAAGCAGGGCTGGTGGGCCTCCATCCATGTAGATCTCTGAGACATTAGTTCCCTGTGCTGACTTATGTCAGACCCCTACATAAAATCCCTTCAGAAGCTGAATAGGTGATTTTCAAAAAAAAACTTCATGAGGTAAACAAGGCTTTGGTGACTGAGGGTGTTGGGAAGTGAGAAATATTCCTCACTTCCGTAGGGACTACTGCACAGCATTGGTGAAGAGAAAACACAAGAGAAGTTAGGTGCCCATCAACTGAATATTTAGGTTTGTTTCTTTTGAAGATGCTTAAATCTTTGAACTTTCAGACACATGTATTTTCACCTTAGTGCAATTTTATTAATTGGCTCATTGGTTCATCTATTTTAAACACATGATATATTATAGCAATATTGATGAAATTGGAGGAAGTTAAAAATACACAATCACAGGATTCTAACATAATAGATATTATATATTATCCTTCTGGTATTTTAATATGCATTTTAAATAGTCATAAATATGATGCATACAAGTTAGCTATACACACACACACACACACATATATTATATATAATCTTTTTCTTTTTTTTTAAGATTTTATTTATTTGAGTTGTGAGCAAGGGGAAGGAGCAGAGGGAGATGGAGAAGCAGACTCCCCCAGTGAGCAATGAGCCTGATGTGGCCTCCATCCCAGGACCCTGGGATGATGAACTGAACCAAAGGCAGATGCTTAACTGACTGAGCCACCCAAGAGCCCCAATCGTTATCTTTTTTTTTTTTTTTAAGATTTATTTATTTATTTGACAGACAGAGATCACAAGTAGGCAGAGAGGCAGGCAGAGAGAAAGGGGGAAGCAGGGTCCCTGCAGAGCAGAGACCCCTACGCTGGTTCTGATCCCAGGACCCTTGGATCATGACCTAAGCCAAAGGCAGAGGCTTTAACCCACTGAGCCACCCAGGTGCCCCAATCGTTATCTTTTTAAAGCAGTTTTAAGTTCACAGCAAAATGGGAAAAAGGTACAAAGATTTCCAACAACCCCCTGCTCTCACATTTACATAACCTCCTTTATTATCATCATCCCCCACCAGAGTGGTACATATATTACAATTATTCAATCTACACAGATATACCATAATCACCCAAAGTCCATAGTTTACATTAGGGTTCATGCTTGGTGTTGCATTTTAGACAAGTGTATGACATATATCCATCATTATATAATCAATCATACTGAATAGTTTCACTGTCCTAAAAATTCTCTGTGCTACACCCCTTGGTCCCTCCCACCACCCCTAAGCTTTTTACTGTCTCCATAGTTTTGCTTTTTCTTGCATGTCATGTAGTTGGAATCGTAGAGCACATAGTCTTCCCAGATTGGCTTCTTTCATTTAGTAATATACATTTAAGCTTCCTCGCTTTCCAAGCTTTTTCATGGCTTGACAGATTACCTTTTTTAGTGATGAGTGATATTCTATTACTGGATGTAGAGTCTTGATGTACCACTGTTTGTTTAATCCATTCACCTATTAGAGAACTTCTAGATCATTCCAAGTTTTAGCAATTATGAAAGAAGCTATTACCAGCATCCGTGTGTAGGTATTTGGGTGGACATAAATTTTTGACATCTTTGGGTTAAGACCAAGGAGTGCAATTGCTGGATTGCATGGTAAAGTTATGTTAAGTTTTTGTATGTCTGTTTGTTTTGTTTTGTTTTTTTAAGAAACCATCACACTGTATTTCAAAGTGACCACACCACTTTCCATTCCCACCAGCAATGAATGAGAGTTCCTGTAGCTCCACATCCTCACCAGCATTTGGTGTTTTCAGATTTTGGTCATTATGACAGGCATGTAGTAGTATCTCATTGTTTTCATTTGAATTTGAATTTCCTAGTGACATATGATGTGGGGCATCTTCTCATACACTATGTCCATCTTATGTCTCCCTTGGCGAAGTTTCTTAAGATCTTTAGTCATATTAATTTGGTTGTTTTATTCTTGTTGAGTTTTAATAGTTCTTTGTATATTTTTAATAACAGATCTTAATCAGGTATGTCTTTTGCCACGTATTTTCCCCCAGTCTGTGGCTTGTCTTTTTCAATTCCTTGACAGTGTCTTTTGCAGAGCAGAAGATTGTAGTTTCAATGAATTTCACTATTAATTCTTTCTTTCACGAATTGTATTTTTGGTGTTGTATCAAAAAGGCATTACCAAACCCAAGATCATCTAGATTTTTTCCTATGTCATATCCTAAGTGTTTCATAGTTTTGGATTTTAAGGTCTATGACCTAAATGTAGTTCTATGACCCATTTGGAGTAAATTGTTTATGGAGCACCTACAGTTTATGTGTAAATTCTTTTTTTTTTTTTTTTTTGCATGTGGGTGTTCAGTTGTTCCAGCATCCTGTATTTTTATTTAATATATCATACACTTTATTTCTGGTTCGCACATATTCTTTACTATCATCATTTTTAAAGGTTATGTAACATTTCACCATCAGTATTGTGCCATGGAGATACTTTCATTTCTTATCAAAAGAAACAACATTTTTGTGCATAAAACATTTGTATTTCAGACTATTTTCTTAAAGCATATTTACAGAGTTGCAGTTATTTGGTCAAAGGAAGAGCACCCTAAAGTCTATCTATTTTGCTATTTACTTACAAATGCCTGTTAGTAATTTTGAGCACCAATAGTAGGTTATGACATCTAAAGACAAAAGAAAACAAACAAGTGGGATGTTTTATTTTGCTTGTTTCATATTGAATATTTTTATCATGTTTGTTTACTAGTTGTATGTCTTCTCTTGTAAATTTCTTTTCATATTTTTGCCCACTTATCTATCAGTGAATTGTTTTCCTTGACAAGTATTCTTCTACTTTTAATAAGGTTTTTCGGCTCTTTTCTCATCTTATTTTGTAAAAGTGGTTTCTACTCAGCTTTTCACCTTTGCATTTTGTTATACTTTTTAACCTGCATAAAGTTTACGTTTTTACATGGTACCCTATTGAAATATATTTTTTCTTTTTATGATTTTTTTCACTTACTTGTCCATTTAGAAATCTACTTCCCTTTAATAAATATTCAGTTCTGTTTCCATCTAGTTTTCATTGTAAAATGCATAATTTAGTTTTTTATATGTATACGAGTTTAAGTTACTCTTTGGAGAGATTTGAGACACTAATTTTTTTTTTCTTTTCCAGTTGTTACCCTTTAATATGTACTTCACTGTGAACTCAATGAAATTTTAAAATAACAAAGTGACATTCACATTTACACCTTATTTACCACTGTTGAACCGATTTTAAACTAAAATAATAAAGCGATGACTGTTTTGATAAAAACAAGCCATTTTATAAATATTATTTGAATATTTTTTACACACTTGGCTTATATAAATAACAAAAATTTGGAAAGAAATAATATCTGTTCTAAACATGATGAAAATTTGCAAATAATCATTTTGAGATTTTAGGTTGGTTTATCTCATTTCCCCTGGTCCTTACTGGATTTTATGACTCCCTGATTAAAAGGAGAGATGAGTTTTAATATATTTTGCAAACTTATCAGTAAACAAATGATTAAAAATCATGTATTTTTCCACACCTGATGTGGGAGGGTGGGGGTGTCATTAATGACAAAAGACGTAAAGTTCTGCTCCTGTAAATAGTATAGAAGGAATATACAGATTTAAAAAAATGGATCAAGGGACCATGATATAAAAAACAAATATTATGGGGTCTAGAAGGAGCCTGAGGGGACATCTGGTTCAACTGTCTCATCAGATTTGAAGTAAAAATAATAACAGTGAATATTAATTTGACATTACAACACAGGGACTGTACTAAGTGCATTATCTCACTTAGTTGTCAATATTGGCCTCTGTGTACTCCCAGTTTACAAATGAGGACATTTAGGTCTGATGCCATTATTTCAGCACAATCCCAAGGAAACTGACTTCCAATGAAGAAAAGTGGCTTTTCAAAAATTACAGATGAATCAAGACTATCAAACTCCCTGAGATATGCCAATTCTTGGTGCAATTTTTTAAAAGGTTTTATTCATTTATTTTACACAGAGAGAGAGAGAGAGCGCACAAGCAGGAGGAGCAGAAGAGGGAGAAGAGTCTCCCCATTAAGCAAGGAACCCAATGCAGGGCTCAGCGCCAGGACCCTGAGATCATGACCTGAGCTGAAGGCAGTCGCTTAACCAACTGAGCCCCCCAGGTGCCCCCCCAGGTGCCCCCCAGGTGCAATTTTTATTTGATGTGGCTGGTGCAAGACAGTACACACACACACACACACACACACACACAAACACACACACACATCCACATTTTTCTGATAAAGTCATTCCTTTTTTCTTAATAGAAACTTTTTCAGTCTCACTCTAAGTATCCAAAATACACGATGTACAAATACAGAAGATTATTAATGCATTCATACTCCTTTAAAGATCCCATATCGTAAAGTGATTTATAACTGTCACAGTTATGACAGAGAGAAGTAAATTAGTAACTGTAATTAGCCACCATGCTCATGTTTTCCTGCTGCATCTGCTCAATGTAACTGGATAGCTCTTTGTGCTCCATTTTGCTGTGATGGGCTCAAATTCTGGCTGGATTTCATGTGGTGTCATCACATTCAGTAGTTATCAATGACATTTTCTCCATTAGCGTAGCTCCCTGAGAGAGTTCCCTATGCCGGGCATATCATTCCATATTTTCTACTCTGTTAATGATGTCAAGGAATGCATCGCTACCACCTTGGCCATGGATTGCTGTAGCCCACATATGATTTAAGTGAATGGGGGGAATCTGGAATAAAGAAATTTGTGGTTCATCTTTTGTCTTTCCTGAAAACTAGTGGATCACTTTTGGGCGAGTTACTGAATCTTCCTAATTCTTGTTTTACCTGTCCATACCTGGGGATAGGGATCTGCAGAGTCTTAGGGTTGTATAGAGATTTCCATTTACGGCATGTAATTGTTTCTCAAGAAATATTGTTTCTTTTCCAAAGACAAGTTTCTTTTCATAGATACTGGGGAGCCCTTGAGATCTTGCTTGCTTCTTTATCACATCTGACCTTTCATATAAGAACTTCTTTTACCCTAATTCCTCCTTCCATATTAACATGGCATTCCTAATTAGGTCTTCATCTCTTCTCGGAAAGTTGACAGTAAGTACTAAGCATTCACATAACACAATCTGAGTGTGTGTCGTAGTCTAGAGAAAGACCGCTATAATTTTCCATTCTTCTCTAGTTGATTTCCCTTTATTAACATTATTGATTGAAGATGGAATTTCATTGTAGGAACAGAGGGGAAGGAAAAGAAGTATTTCAGCTCATGGCATTCCCAGACCCACCTTGGAAGGCCTTGGCTTTACACATGTTAGGTGCCAAACTTTGGTCTTCATTCTGAACCTTCTTACACATCTCTCTTGAACTCACGGAGCAAAAAGTCAAAGAAACTGCAGCAGATAGACTTTTTACAGTGGCAAAATATGATGGAAACGACTCTGAGCTCATCATTCAGAGAAACCATCTGTGCCAAAGTAACTGTCTGTGGAGGGAAAAAAATAAATCATTTTCAAAAATCCCATTGCTCCCAAATCTGGTCCAATGCCACCGTCTTAAGTGCCAAGTATTCCATCTGGCAAAAGCAAGTCATGGAAAAGCACAAAGGCAATTTACCCAATTGGCCTGGGCAGAAAGTTTATTCTTCAATTATATTTTGTGAGTCTTCCCTCAGAGTGTGGTTCAGACAGTTCTGTGCTAGGACCCACGGTTGGACAGGGTTCAAGTAGGCAAAAACACACCTCAGGGTGAGTAGCAATAGAATTTGCAAATAAGTTTGTGTCACTCCTTTACTGCTCCTGTTTAAAATCCCTCTTCCCCAGTCGGTTAACCCTATTTAGTGTTTTTCAAAGAGGAGTTTCCTCAGAGGACCATAGAACAAGTTATAGCGTAAGTTGATATTTAAAACTTAAAATTACGAAATATCAGGGACCTTGGACAATTTATAATCCGACAGCCTCACTTCCTAAATGGGTTGCTGTGGTGAAGGCCATTAATTGAGGACTTCCTCACCTCTATCATCTTCTATTATTTTTAGAAGGAGTCAACTTTCCCTTCAGTATCCTTGGAAACCAACCAATCCTATGGTTTTGCTGCGTTGGTGAGACAACCTATTTCTTGGGAACTTGCCATTTAGAGGATTAAAATGATAAGGCCCCCAAAGAAAGAGTTTTTCCAACAGCAAATCAATTCAGGTACCTTTCAGAGAATTTTCTAGAAATCTGTTTCAGAACAGTTGAATAAGTGTAATGTCATTTCAGGACTAGGACACCCAGCTCTGATAGGTTCTAACAGGCATACTTTCAGAGCTATCACCAGCTGGTTATTTGTACTCCGTGGAATGCATGTTCTGTACTCTAGAGGCATGAATCACTTGTTCAATTAAAAATAGTATTTCCCTAGCAATTATTTGATCAAGAATGGGAACAAGTTGTGGGTGAAACTGTGGCCATTTACATTGCTATCTTGGAAGCAGGCCTTCAGTTTTGTGACAGTGTATACACATACTGATCAATTTTTCTCTCTGAAACATCGGCTCTAGAATTAATGACTGTAGATTTTTCTAGGATTTCCTTAAAACTAGGTCAAGGCTTTCTAATGTGGGAGTTAAATGCATGCTTCTCATTGTAGAATTTAAGGGGGAAAAATCAGATGCCAAGAGAAAAGCATATTAAACACCTGGTCATAAACAATTCTTCAAACAAATTGTATATGAGTCTTGTTTTGTTTACTCAGAATGAATGTAATTACCCCATAGGATTATAGTGTGGAAATTATCTGATGGATGATCGAAATTATCCGATCTTCAGTCCAGCTTGAAGAATCACTTTATCTAAATTATCAGACATGTCCATCCTGTCAGTTACTGTATTAATTTTTCAATTCTTTATTAGATATCTCTAATATGTTAGTCGTTTGATAGAAGCTGGGGATACCCCATTATGATATAGAACTTCAAAATGTTCATCATTGTTTGAGAAAGATGCATACAAATTAATACTTATAAAACAAGGCATATAAAATTGCAAAGGAAACGAAGAATCGATCAGCTAATTTTCCTATACAGATTTGATCTCTGCCTTTAGATTTGAAGCATGAAAAAGTAAATATATATATATATGTGTGTGTGTGTGTGTGTATACACACATATATACATATACATATATATGTGTGTATATATATATATAGACACACACATATGAAATGAGGGTAATTCTAAACAAAGTTAGAAATATGCAAAAGTCACTGACTTGCGAAAGCTTGGGATGTTGTGGAAAATATGTAAATGGTTCAACATAACTGAGGGTGGGGATAAATTGCTATAAAGGAAGATAAACGGCCTCCCATTGGGGTGCCTGGGTGGCTCAGTGTGTTAAGCCTCTGCCTTTGGCTCAGGTCGTGGTCTCATGGTCTCAGGGTTCTGGGATTGAGCCCTGCATTGGACTCTGCTCAACAGGGTGCCTGTTTCCCCTTCTCCCTCTGTCTACCTCTCTACCTACTTGTGATCTCTCTGTCAAATAAATAAATAAATAAAATCTTAAAAAAAAAATAAAAGGCCTCCTGTGCTACGTAAAAGCATTCTGATTTAATTGTCTAAATGTAGATATTTATGGAAGAATTTTAAGCAGAAAAATGCTAGCATCCTGTGTGCATTTTAGAAGAATGAGATACAACAAAGAGCTTGTAAAAGGGGGGGCAGTGGGGGCAGAATATAGTAGACAGTAGGAACCCCCAAAGAATGAGGGTTGGACCTGAAATTGACATTTGGGCAGATGGGACTGAGAATAGTGATGGTGAGGACGTGTGTCGTTGCTGATGTCATTAACGGAAGGTAGAGAGTAGAGGAGTCAAAACAGATACTTGCTTTGTGTTCTGGCTTCCTTCAAATATATAGTTATTTTCCCATTACTCATCATTTATTTATTTGGATGGAGGTGTTCTAGCAGGAAACGAGGAGGAAGGAGGGGAAATGATGATGTACACTTTGGGTGGAGATGGGGAGCACTATCGTCTTGGATAACTGTGGTATTTCTATCATCCCACATCTGTTTAGTGATTATTTTAAAATCAAAATGTTGGACTTCTACATTTGATTTCTTAAATGTCACTGTTCTGGTCTGATGAGATTATTTGGAATTTTGATTCTCTTGTGTCTTGTGTTGGCTGTATCTTTCCAACTTCATGTCACAGAAAGGTGACGGGCAATATTTGTGCATATAGGATTCACAGACACGGCTTTTGCTGAATGACACTGGGAACACTGTGCTGTTGAACAAAACTAAGTACTTCAATCTGCAGAGACACCAAGAAACCAATCACTCCTTCCAGGGGAGTTATTCAGAGGTGATAAATCTACTGTAAAGTGGTGTAATTTAGACCAAGGCTATAAAGGGAGGTTATATTGAGTGTGTTTTGCTTAAATCAATAGCTTGTAATTTCACATTATATCTATAAAAATCCAGGGCTGGTAGCTGTAAATGTTCTTTACATACTATTGATTAATGATAACTTAATGTCCTTCTGTAAATCTCAAGATGGTATTTCTGCTTTCAATATTTATCTTGGTATGGTATATTAACATCAGGGGATCGGGTTTATTGTATTATTTTAAAAATGGTTAGGAATGAAGAGACACATTGGAAGCTTGATCCAACTATCCTCTAATTATGTTGTGTTTAACTAAAATTTGCTGTCATCAGTTGAGTGCTTACCATATGTTAGTTACTGATCATCTAAATTGGTGATTTTGAGTAATTCTCATAATGGTGTCATGATTTTAGTACTATAAGTAATCCTATCACATGGTTGAAAAAACTCGCACTTAGGATGTGGTGCTTTCTCAAGATTTTCAGGTAACTCCGTATATATTTGAACCAGATCTGTGTATCTACATAACCTGAACACTTCACTGAATTGTATGATACCCTCTGTTAATAACCCTTAGGAATAACAAATATTTATCTTTCAGAGCTTCCAAACTTTAGAAACTTGAAAACTCAAAGCCCAAAGTCTGACCAATGCAAGATAAACTCATTTATGAGCAGAGAGTGGGATAAAGCTAATTCTTTTACTGTGTATTCCAAGACAAAAATGGGAAAATTACAGGGACACTGAAGTTCAGCCCTAGAAATTTTCCAACTGAGAGAAGAAGATATCGGATTTTCTGTAGGCAAATGTGTTTCCTATCGTTGATGCTATCAGAGGTAGTTAGCTAAACTGGACACTCTTTTGAGACCTTGTTCTTTATTTGGTCTAAATTCTGTTCAATATCCATCTCAGCAGGGATTTAAAACTGTAATACTTAACTGATCACCACTCTTGCTCCTAAATACATTGTAGGTCTTTATTCCTACAGACTGAGATCTGTTATACCCTTTACCTGTTGCTCAAGAAGGGATTAGTGCGGATGGTATAAGAGCTTTGTGGCTACTCATGGGAGAAGTGTTCAGAAATAGTCTTCAGTATTTTATTTGAAAACCTGTGTCCTATAGCACAAGGCCTATAAATAGATTCATACTGCAGTGCAAAAACAATGTCCAAAGCCAAAACTTAGAGAAATCTTATACAACTACTTTTCAATATCTCACTCTTTTTCATCTTTCCTTTAGAGCAAACAACCAAGACCTTATTGGTCTTCTTATTGGTGATCTTTCTGTTCCATCAGTGTCTGTGAAATTGCATCACGCCTAAAGGAGACAACAGATCAATACCTACATCCCCCAGGGCGTATTTACTTTAGCTTAAAAAAAAAAAAATACCCTAGGTATTTTACTATTTCTAGTTCTTCTTGTAAAGGGAGAACTTAAAAGAAACATTCTCAACCACTGTGGACCAAAAAGGAAATAGTGTTGAGAAATTGTAGACTTTTGAGGCATTAGGCAATGAGCTGTCCAGAAAAAATAAATAAATAATTTCACAAGGAGAAAAGTCCTTGGGAATTGAGATCTATTAGACAATGCATCAAAGGAGGCAAAAGAAAAAGAAAGTCAGGTGGTTTACAATAAGATCTAGGGAGATAAAGTCCTGAATGTCTCACTTCTCAGGATTAAGAAACAAGGAGGCAACCTGGGGCTCTGCGTGCAAGGTACTTCATGAGGACAAACAGAAACATGTAAAAAACAAAACAAAACAAAACAAAACACCTCAGTCCTGTGGCCTTATTTCCATCTGCTTACATTGCCCCCACCTGCTACAGCAAATCAAAGTCACTTCAGTGTCTTGTGAAGGACACCCTTGTTGCTTTGGCTTGGCCTGCGCAGAGTCATGTGACATGTTGGAGGAGTTTCAACCTGTTCTTAGCCTCCCTGTGTGACTTCGGAGCCTCATTCGTAACACTGAAGATAGACTTTCTTCCGTCAAATTCTCCCCATGGATTTAGACCTCTGTTCTTTTCTTTTCAAGTGGGAGTGACTTTAGCAGTTCTTCTGATCTGGGTTTTTTTTCCCCACACCCAGAATTTGCTTTGGTAAAGATAGCCTGGCAAGTCAGGAAGGAGACCACCTGATGCCTAAAGAAGGTCACGTGATGTTGTCTTCCTACGGGTAGGTGTCGTGTGTCTAAGGATCACAGAAATGAGGAAAATTTGATCATCACCCTAAAGAGAGGACAGAGTTGGTTCCTCAGAGACAGTGAAATTTATGACCAAGAATCAGAATATCAGCCTTCTGCTCATAGCTTCATCTCAGATTGGGTGACCTGGATCAACGACATTATCTCTGCAGGCTTTAAGTTCTTCATCAAAAAAAAAAGGGGGGGGGGTTGCGCCTGGGTGGCTCAGTGGGTTAAGCCTCTGCCTTTGGCTCAGGTCATGATCTCAGGGTCCTGGGATTGAGCCCCGAATCGGGCTCTCTGCTCAGCAGGAACCCTGCTTCCCCCTCTCTCTCTGCCTGCCACTCTGCCTACTTGTGATCTCTCTGTCTCTCTCTGTCAAATAAACAAATAATATCTTAAAAGAAAAAAAGAAAAAGTACATCAATAATTTAAGTAGCTTCCCATCAGACTCACATATAATTGTAGATACAGACTACACACACTTCATATATAGAGAGATACATAGATATTAGGGATCAAGATCTCTTCCAAGATTTTAGATTTAATTGGACAGTAGGTGAAGTCCAGACATTAGGGAAATCTGGATTTATCAAAAGCTATCCAGGTGACACTAATGAGGAACCACAGTTGAGAGACACTAATATTGATAAAATCTAAGTAACCCCCATTCTCCAGCTGTAGAAACTCTATTTAAAATAACTTTTGGGGTGCCTGGGTGGCTCAGTGGGTTGAACCCTCTGCCTTTGGCTCGGGTCATGATCTCAGGATCCTGGAATAGAGCCCCACATCGGGCTCTCTGCTCAGCAGGGAGCATGCTTCCCCCCACCTCTCTCTGCCTGCTGCTCTGCCTATTTGTGATCTCTCTCTCTCTCTGTCAAATAAATAAATAAAATCTTAGAAAAAATTAAAAAAAATAAGTTTTGGGGATTTTTTATGTACATGGCAATGAGGAAGAAAAAAAAAAGAAGAGGAGGAAGGGGGACAAGAAAGAGGAAGCGGAGAAGGAGGAGGAGAACTGTCAATCATTCTTCTTGACCTTCAGATCCTCATTATCTGACAGGGAATACCAACAGCACCACTCCTGCAACAGCACAGTTTATGTATACAATAGTATACAGCCATATCCTTAAAAAAAAATAGAAGGGAAATAAGCCATCCATAAGAGTTTATAGAAGGAGGTAGAAATCAACAGGCATTAGAATTAGGGCATGAAAAGAGCTGTGTAGGTGGACCTGGGAGGACAGGTAATATGTGCTTAGCAGGGCTACAAGAAGGAACTTGAGGATGTACACTGGAGTCTTTCTGGTCCAGATATGTCACAGAGAGTCATACCCCCACCCTTCTGCCCATGTCACTCTCTCTGGTCATACCACTGCTTTATCATCTACTCTTAGAAGTCATTTTCTATTTATATATTTTCTTACCTTTAGTACAGATGTGATTACCCCTCATTTTTGTTGCTCAAGGACCTATTCATATTACTTTTTTATCACCTCCTAGATTTCATTATAGTTGTTTTTAAATATGTCTCTTTCTTTAGAGTTAAGTGCTCTAAGCTTCTCTTTGGTTGTCAACCTGTAAAACAGTTTCTTACACAGAGAAAATATTCTTGAGTTAATCTAAGTATGGGTAGGGGCACCTGGGTGGCTCAGGGGGTTAAGCCTCTGCCTTCGGCTCAGGTCACGATCCTGGGGTCCTGGAATCAAGCCCCGCATCGGGCTCTCTGCTCAGCAGGGAGCCTGCTTCCTCCTCTCTCTCTGCCTGCCTCTCTGCCTACTTATGATCTCTGTCAAATAAATAAACAAAATCTTAAAAAAAAAAAAAAAAACTAAGTATGGGTAGAAGAATAGGAATAAAGATTTTTACTAGACTATGGTTAGGGAATAAATGTGGATATACCGTGAAGACAAAATAGAAAAATTTTGTGTTTTGAGTAGTGTTGTACTTGGAGACACACAAATAAAGTGACGTAATTTGAATCTATTGCAAATAGGAGTTCTCTGAGCGGGGAGATGGCAGAGTTGGAGCTTGATTGGAAAGGGAAGCAAATAAAGGTGAAGAATGTTCAAGAAGGATCAATAGGATTGGTTATTGATTAGGAAAGGATGGAGGTGCTCTGACAGTTTTTGAAGCTGCGGGAACTGTGGTCTCATTTGCCAAGACAACAAGAGAGTAAGAGTGAAAGCTGCAGATGAATCAAGAGGGCAATTATCTGTCAGATAAAAAGGATAGGCTTATCTGAAGCTCACAAAGGGAGGACAGGGTATCCATATGAAGACATTTTACCGAAGGGGTGAAATTGGGGACTGAATTGTGCAAAGGAAGCTGCCCCTGCATGTGGGGCTCTGAGAGCTGTTGACACAGGACTGATTGGTATTAATACTATTAATTTTGATTGTTTGTTAAAATTCATTGAGGCAGTCATTTCGGCCTGCTGTTTTCTGTGGAGGAATATTTTAAATTATGAAATGAATTCCCTTACTGGAAATTGATCTATTTCTTCTTGAATGAGCTTTGATTGTGGTGTCTTTAAAAAAAAAAAAAAAAGTGTCCATTTCATATAGGTTATCAAATTTCTTAACATAAACTTTTTTTATTCCCTTAACTTTTTGAAGTCTATAGAGCATGTAGTGATAAGCAATTTTTTGGCTCTAATATTGGTAAATTAAAACTTCTTTCTACATTTCTTGATCAGTATTTGCTTTGATCTCTTGAAACAGTTCTTGGTTTCACTGAGTTTTTGATTGCTTATCTGTTTTCCTTTAATTTGATTTTTGCTTTTTAAATTTTTTTTTCTTTTATCTAGAAATTTCTTTTATTGAAGTAGAATTAACATACAGTGTTATATTAGTTTCAGGTGTATGATATAATAATTCAACAATTCTGTATATCACTCAGTGTTCATCATGATAAGTATACTCTTTTTTTTTAAACAGATTTATTTATTTTTTGAGAGAGAGACAGAGAGAGCAAATGGGCATGGGGAGGGATGGAGGAAGAGGGAGAGAGGAACTCTAGTAGATTCCTTGCTGATCTCAACCCCAGTGTGGGGCTTGATCTCAAGCCCCTGAGATCATGACCTAAGCTGCAGCCTACAGTTGGAAGCTTCACTGACTGTACCATGCAGGGGCCCCCATCATGTAAGTGTACTCTTAATCCCCTTTATTTAAAAAAAAAAATCTATCTCTTATTTTTATTATTCTTTTCTTCTGCTTACTTTGGGCTTAATTTGCTCTCTTTTTCAAGTTTCTAAGAGTGAGACCTAGACCATTGTTTTGAATCTTTATAATTTTCTATGAACATTTACTGCTAAAAATATCCCTCTAAAGTACTGCTTTATTTGCATCCCACAAATGTTGATAAGTTGTATTTTCATTTTCATTCCATTCAATTCAGTTTCCTAATTTTCCCTGTGACTTCTTCTTTGACTCATAGATAGATTATCTTTCTGTTATTTATTTCTAGTTTAATTCCTATGTAGTTTGGAGGACCTATTTTGTATGATTTCAGGTTTGTTTGTTTGTTTGTTTTTTAAAGATTTTATTTATTCACTTGAGAGAGAGAGAGAGAGAGCACAAGCAGGGAAAGAGGCAGAAGGAGAGGGAGAACTAGACCCCCCAAGGAGCTGGGAGTTTGATGTGGGGCTCGATCCCAGGACTTGGAGATCATGACCTGAGTTGAAGGCAGACTCTTAACCATCTGAGCCAACCAGGTGCCGAATGATTTCAGTTGTTTTAAAGGTTTTAAGGTTTATTTGTGGCACAAAATGAGTTTTACCTTTGTGGATAATATATTTAAATTATAATGTGTATTCTGTTACTATTGGATGTGTTCTTTAAATGGTTATTAGGTCAAAGTCATTGATAGCATGGTTCAAATATTTTCTATCTTTACTTTTTTTAATATTGTATTTATCGCGGAGAGAGAGAAAGAGAGAGAGAACAAGTGGGGTCGGGGAGGGGCAGAAGGAGATGGAGAGAAAATCTTAGACTCTGTGGTCTGTGCTGAGTGCAGTCTGATGTGGGGCTCAGTCTCATGACCCTGATATCATGACCTGAGCCAAAATAAAGAATCAGACACTTAACTGACCACCCAGACGTCCCCACTGAATCTTTCATCTTCAGCATCACATCTGCTGATAAGTTCATGGAACTTTTCTTTTCCAATATTATGTTGTTTACTCTCCCGTGCTCCTGGCATCACCATTTTATTCATTTTATACTTTCCCATCTGCGCAAACATATTGTCTACCTTTTCCATTAGATACTTTAACATATTCACCGTAGTTTTCAAAATTCCCCATCTGGTAATTCTCCCATCAGTCTAATTTCTGGATTTGGTTCTCTTGACTGCTCTATCCCTTCCTTCATTCCTTCATTCTTTCTTCCTTCCCTCTCTCCTTTCTCTCTCTCCCTCCTCCTCTCTTGTCTTACAATTCTTATTTGGATATTAGTCATTGTTTATATGTAACTGTAAAGATTGCGGTAACTGGTATACATAGCCTTAACCAAGCACACCTGTTTCCTCTTTCAGAGGATTAGCTTGGGCAGTCAAGTCAGTCCAGTTGGTAATCAAGCGGGTCGTCTTTGCTGTTGTTGATTGCCTTAAGGGCACATCGACTTTAAGTTCCTTTAGTGAATTTAAGCTAGTGCCCTGTGTGGATCCCACAGTGCTTCAGGGTTTTCTCAGTGTTCCTGCTCCAGCCCAAGCTTGCAGTAGGTCTTGCGTGGTGACATCATCAGGTAAGAGTTCTCTTTTATGCTCTTGTCCCTCTCCCAATGATAATCTGCTATTGCTTGTTACTTGGTGCAAGACTCGTGGTGGGCAGGCACTCCCCGTTCCCCTGTGCCAGCCTCAGTGGGCATGCCTGCCATTTGCGGTTGGGGTTTTGTGAGCATTCCTGCCCCTCCACTATGACCTCCAAGCTTAACCTTGTATCTGTGGAAGGGGAGGGTCCTTGTGGAGGAGGGGTTTTGCTTCTCTTTCTTCCTTAGCAGCCCTTCCTCAGCCATTGCCAGAGACTGGGGCCAGGCATGGTAGCCCCCTCCTACAGCTGTGGACTGTGTTGCCCCTAGTTCAGGAGCTTTTACCCCTCCTGCTTTTACCCCTCACTCAGCAGAGGTTCACCTTTGCTTTGTCCCTTCAGTAGCTGATGCCCTTTGCTTTGTTTCTTTCTCAGAGGTAGTCCATCTTTGTTTGAACCTTTGGGACAGAAATGTTGCCTGCCTCTACCCCTGCCCTAGTGACTTAGGACCTTTGCTTTGGAGAAGGGAAGTTTCCAAGAAAGTGGGTATGGCTTCATGCTGAAGGGGACTCTCTGGGTTCCCTGGGAGACCTTTGTGTCTCCTGTGAATACCAGTAGTGGTCTATGAGAAAGAGGCTGCCCATGAGAGTGGATTCTCCTCAGGCCTAGGGTTCCCATGTATTTTAAGGGGTCATCTTAGCCTATAATTGGCTTTTAGGAACTTGCTGAAATTTTGGTTGTTTTCTTCTTACCTGTTTTTATGGTGGCTGACCCTTCCTTCCCTTGTCTCTCCTAGGTGAAATGGTTCTTCCCTCTTTCCTTAGAGAAGCTGTTATCCTTTTGCAATTCAGTTCATTTGATTGTTGTGTAACCTCTGTTCTCTGATAAGGTCTAGAAAGGTTATGATTTTAAAAGTTATCTGGCTCCCCCCCACCGCCCCGTTCAGTTTGAGGATGGGAACAATATCCTTTGGTATATTCCTTCATGTTAAACAGAGGCAGAACACAAGGTTTTGATGTTCACATCCGAAGTTCATATTTGGTAAGATCTGTCAAACCAGTCAGTTTACCTTTATGTTGTGTGTTTTCTAAATTTTATATTTAATCTCTCTTCCACACTCTGAGAAAGTAAATATTTCAGCCCTCAAATTTTTATTCATCAAGTTATGTTCTTTAATGGAGATGGATTTCTTTTTCTTAACAGTTAAACAAAGATTTCAAATCAATTTATTAAATAGATCACTCTTCCCAAGTATTTGGTTCCTACAACTTAAGATATACTAAATTCCTCCATGTTTCTTCCCCTCTCTGGGTTTACACAGATGTATAGTATGATAGGTGTGGTTAATTGTCTGCAAAGATGGCTGCCAGTAATTCTGCTCATTCTAATATGTGGATGTTGCTCCTCTACCAAGAAATGGAGAGTATTTCATCTTCCCTTGAGCATTCTCTGGCCTGAGAATTGCTTTGGTTGTTAGAAGTTAGGAGTTAGACACACCACTTCGGGACCTCAGGTTTAAGAGGCTTGGCGGACTCTGCCTTTGCTTGTTTAGTGTCTCGATCCACCATTACTAAGCTTGGCTATCCTGCTAGAGAGACCAGATGGAGAGCATGACCTTATGAAGGGTGAAAGTCTACAGGAGGAAAGGAACACTTAGAAGATGAAGGACTATGTGACTCAGAGAGTGGCCTTGGTTTCCTAGCTGAGGAACCAGGCATGCAAAGGAAGCCATTTTGGATCGTCCAGCCCAGATTGGGGTCCCTCTGACCAAACCTACCTCTCAAATCAGGGAGAAGAAATAAGCTTTCCCCGGCTGAGCCATGGCGAACCAAAGCATAGAAACACGCACCAATTAGATGGTGGCCATTTAAAAATGTTAAATTTGAGGGGTGGTTGTTATGTAACAATAGATTACTCAGAAATAATCCAAGTTGTGTCAGTTAAGAAACCAAAGATTTGTTGAAAGAGAAGATGCATCAATTCTAGGAAATAAAATTGTACACACTTACAAGTAATGGTGGGGAATTTGCTGGAGGAATTCAATCAGAAATAGTCAGCACTCAGCATTATTGAGAGCTCATAGAAGATGGACAATATTTATTTGTAAAAGACTGATTGGTGTAAATTTTAGGGTACAGTTATATTGAAATAACTACTAATAACAAATTTTAGAATTTGTTCAGAACCAAATGCATGTGTACTTGGTCTTTATGTTCTCTGTTGTCAGGGAGGTCCTCTTTCAATTTGAAATCCTCAGTAATACCCTGGTTTTTCCTTAGGCAAGTGATTACAAGTGTGGGCATTTTATTTCCGACGGGATCCTACCCGCTGACCAAGGATGTCAAGCCTTGTTCTCGCTATAATTGGGTTAGGTCCATTCCCCTGCATTCGACCTGACCTTTTTTTTTTTATATTTTTTTAATTTTTAATTTTTTTTTTTATTTGACAGTCAGAGATCACAAGTATGCAGAGAGGCAGGCAGAGAGAGAGAAGGAAGCAGGCTCCCCGATGAGCAGAGAGCCCGATGCAGGGCTTGATCCTAGGACCCTGAGATCATGACCTGAGCTGAAGGCAGAGGCTTTAACCCACTGAGCCACCCAGGCGCCCCTGACCTGACCTTTTTTAAACCAATCTATCTGTGTGATTTAGAATATCAGGCAAGATGGCAGTCGGGTCAGTTAAAACTGTCTGACTCCCTTCCCTGCTAGAGACTCAGCATTGTTGAGGGATGGAGAGGCAAAGACAAGAGTTGATGAAGGCAGGTTTAGGAACATTAACCTCTCTTTCTCCTTGTTGTGTCTACTGTTGAAATTAGACAGCAGCCCTTGTAAGGCAAACCCCAGGAGGCAGCTGTCAGTATTGGACATCTGGCAGCCGAGCTATGCTTTGGCACTGATTCACCTCCTCCACCCCCAGCCCAGCCCGGCCCGGAACTTTCTGAGGCCGAGTATCACAGATGCCTGTACTGCATGGATCAGTCTTCTTGCAAAACAGCCCCAGAGACATGAAGGGAAGAAGGATGCTATGGGGGAAGTGTTCTTGGGGCGGGGGAGGGAGGGTCTGGCGAGACGTGCTCTGCACACAGAAGGTGGGATGGCTGTGATGTTTCACATCACTCAGGAGTTATTTCACATTTATAAGCCTGTGATCGGATCCCATTCATTTATCCTCCCTACAATGACACGATGGGAACAGTGACTTGTAATGGAAAATTTTCTACCTGGGTCTTTTTATGATTACAGCAAAGATATAAACATCCTCATTTTTCACAGGAGAATAAAAACTGTTAAACACACATCCACTGGGGCCTTGCAGCCTTTCAAGGGGAGCGTTGGAAGCCAGTTTCTGCGTTGGGGTCTAAGTCTTTTAAACCTGAAAGTGGCCGCTTGGAGGTGATCTACTTTTCATGTTAGTGAAAGCCTGGGTGAATCTTGAAAAGTAATAAAACCTAAAGAGTCCCACTGGGGACTAGGAAATGGGCTTTCAGAGTGGGTTGATTCATTCAATTTCATTCATGTAAAGTTTAAAGAGGAAGCGAGAGAGGGAAACAGATGAGATGAACAGAGAAGGCATGACTTACTTGAGAGGAATGAACTCCCTGCCCCAAAAGTCATCCCCTTGGATGGGGTTTCTCACGAACCTATGAAGAGAGACCCGAAAAGTCATGCCATTGAAAGGCAAGGTCAGGTAAAACACACTCAGAGTAAACTTCTCTCGACAACCACGATTTGTGCACCTTACTTTTTTTTTTTTTAATACAAAATGTGAAAAGCGCTTTGTGTTAGACCCAGACCTATCACATCGTGCTTTTCCAAATAAATTAGGTGGGTAAGGGGGGTGGTGAGGGGATATAGCCTGAGGCTTCCTAATTCTCTAAGAAAATGGAAGCCCAGGTGGTCTGGGATTATAGTTCACGCATTTTTAGGTGGGGTTTTCAATCCTTTATCAACTACTTCACATGACATTTGTGAATACAAAATAGTTTCCAGGGAGGGCGGGTGTGGACAACAACCTAAAGCAAAAAAAAAAAAAAAAAAAAAAAATGTTTTCCACTTCCATAGCCAAGTACCTGGATGTGATAGCTAGACGTGGGCTGAAGCCCCAAGCTCAGTGGCGAGCAGCAGGGTGGGAGGGCTTAGTGTCACATGTCAGTGGACTGCACAGCTAGGCTCATCCCCCAGGACTCCAGCTCCATATCTGCTTCCTTTATGTGACCTTTGCTATCAGAGGACTATGCTGGGAGAGAGTCAGAATATTATTTTGAGCCTTGGGTTCATACCTAAAACAGCAAAAGAGGAGCTGGAAATATTTGATTTAACTCAAGTGGCTAGAAGAACCTCCTCTCCAAGAATTGTAAGTTGCCAGTGGTTTTTAAGCCCTTTTAACTCTCAGGTCTGTGTAACACGAATATGAACCTATTCCCAGTTCTTTTCCCCTTGGGCTTATTTCTTGCTGGAAGGAAAGTGCTGACATTCAGAGACCTGGAGAAAACTAGAAAACTGTACTTTAAGGTCTCTCTCTGCTGCCTTCCTACTTGGTATGCGGAGGTAATCAATTCTTTTCCTTCCATGGACTTTCTGCCTTCCAGAAGAGGAATCTTACCCCCATAGAACACAGAATCCATACAGTAAACATTCTAGAGGAATGTAGAATATATCAGTCACTATGAAATCAAAACAGCTGGAAGGAGTCACTAATACATACAGAGTACAGTGTAGGTAACCAGTCTTAGGCTGTGAGCTTGACTTTAGGGTGAGGGCTTTCTTTCACTCTTAAATGTGCTCACTGGAGCATTTACTCTTATCCTCCCTATTTTAAAGCAGAGGAAAAGGAGACCAACCAATACAGACCAAGAGATTTTAGAGTTCAACTCTTTTAACTATGGCAGGAGGCTGCGTGTAACTCACATACATGTATAATTTGAGATTTTTTTAAAGATTTTATTTATTTATTTATTTGATAGAGATCACAAGGAGGCAGAGAGGCAGGCAAAGAGAAAGGGGGAAGCAGTCTCCCTGCTGAGCAGAGAGCCCGATGCAGGGCTTGATCCCAGGACCCTGAGACCATGACCTGATCCGAAGGCAGAGGCTTAACCCACTGAGCCACCCAGGTGCCCCTAATTTGAGAATTTTGTCTTCAGTTGAGTCTTTTTCATTTTGGTACCATTAAACTCAGTAAAGGCAAAAGGGACCCCCAAAAGAACACCTGCTTCAGTCTCTTTTCCCCTTCCAGAGTGGACAACACCCCGTCAAACAGAAGGAACCCATTCTGTGCTGAGCCAAGGCCCAGGAACTTACAGAGTCACAGGTTGCAAGGACAAACACTGATTTTTGTACATGGCCTGACTTCATGGCCCAAAGTTGCTAGCTGTTTGTCTAATCTTCTCTTCAAGAATGGCCTTGATTTACTGGTTCTGGGCTCAACCAAGTTTTAAACTTTGAGACCCTAAGCCTATGATTAAAAATCTCTTCATTGGCATCCATCCCCCCAAAGACCCTATAACTTGGCCGTCCCATTTGCATTCTAAACAGAACGGGTGTTTCATATGGTGTGACAATGTCAACAGAAACTGCCTGCTTAATTTCATCAACCCTCCTTTTTAGAGTGTGCTGACAGCCTTGCAGAGAGGCAAGGCCTGCAGGTTGGCCTGGCAAATCTGCATTCTGTGGCTTTTTTGTTAAGTGGTACATCAGGAGATTAATTCGGCCTGAGTTTTGCATTTGTATTTTGTACCAATGCCCAGAGGTCTTAGGAGCAAAAGCATATTTGATACCTATTTATCTTTGTCAAGGGGTTGTCATGGGAGCCAAGGTGATATTGACTTCCGTGAGGTCCTTTGAGGAGAGGTGATGGGGAACTGGATATATCTGCTTGGTTCTATTTTCACATCTATCTGCTGTTTGCCAGAAGGTTAAGTTTCTCCCACCTCTCTGTCAGCACTTCCCAGCCTTTTCCTTCCCGTGGCACATTTGGTCATACTAAAGGAGCTAGGGCTTTGCCCATGGTAGTGAAGACCCCAACCATGGTGGAGGTGTGTATTTGGATGTCTACTTGTTCCAGCTGAAAAAAAAATATATTTTTTCTGGGCCTTTCCAAATTTCTTATGTTGGTGAGTGGTGGCTTAGAAGGAGAAACCTGTGCCTTTTAGCAGTCCATCGCCTTAACCACTCGGCCACCTCGTCTGCCTAAGCTGGGTCTTTTAAAAGAAGATGCCTTATTGTCAAGGGCGAGAGAACAAAGACAACAAATGTCAATGAGGTATGGAAGCAAAAGAATGACGGAATCCTCAAAGAAAAAAAGCATCCTGATGGCTTGAGTCATCTGGGAGGCCAAAAGCTGAAACCATAGGAAAACAATGACGTAGTGACCAATCAGTTACATTCTAAGCCTTTTGTCGTTTGAAAACTGTTATGGTTTCCTCCATTACTTTAATACACTGCTGGGGGAAAAAAAATGAGAAGTGTATTTAAATCAAGTGTTCAATCTCAAGTTCCAAATTTGTAAGTGAGCTTTCCAATGCTATATTTCCTAAGCTTAAAAATACCCTTTTCTGAAAGCAAAGGCCCAAGATAATTATAAAGACAGATTTTCCCCCCACCAAGGAACTCTGGGCTTCAAACACACACACACACACACACACACACACACACACACACACACAATTGCTATCTTCCTTCTTCCCAGTCAGTTTTTCCTTTCCTACTTCTAAAGTTTTAGTTCCTCATGTGTGCCAAGCATTGTGATAAACAGGTTAGCGGATTGTCTCAGGAATCCTAAAGTTTACCCTCTCTGTATCCCCATTTTACAGGTGAGGCAACCAAGGCATAGAGTCATGACAAACTAACTTGAGATCTGTTCTCTGAACCCCTGCCCTAAGTCTCATCCAGCTGCCCTTCCCGGTTAACAGGACTAAATAATAATACATATTCTATTAGTTGCATTTGTTTTCATTCATAGCCACATTTTTAATCCACTTAAGAAATTGTTTTTAAAGGTTTTCTTTCTAATTATCTTGGGAAAACTAGATTTTTAGCCATCTTCCAGGGATTTTCTTTTAATAATAATAAACTCTGTGTATGGTTAGGTATATCTATGGATAGATTTATAGATGTATAGTTATATTAAAGGATACAAAAGAAGCTGTGATTGCCTCCAAGGGGGAAAAAAATCGAGTAACATGGTCGAAGGTAAAAAAAGTTGTTCTGTTGAAATTTCTTATATGTACTTCTTACCTAAGCAAAAGCCATCTTTAAATGCAATCCAAATAAACAAGAATAACAAACTTATTCGCCTGGAAGAATGTTGGCTTTCAAGTGGATAAGCAATTACTTTTGATATCTCTAATGTACCATCACTATAACATTATTAACCACATCCTATTTTCTGCAAATTATTACCATTGAAAACTACTTCAAATCCAATGATCTGTTAATTACATTCAATTTTTCTCGCATGTGTCATAATTTCAGCCTTTAAATAAAAATAGATGGGCTTTATTTAGATGCACTGATGTGTTCTACAAGGAATCCATGCTTGATGAAATCTTACTCAAAAGAAGTTAAAAGTTCGAAAGGTGAACTTTATATTTTGGATTTCAACAAAGCACCACCCCTAGGCCGTGTATAGCAGCAGGACAAAAAACCATGATCGCTTCTTCAAGAGCATTCGCCACCATCGAGATACGGTATTTCCAATCTGGGCATTAGTCTACACTCACTCATTCATCCATTTATCCTTGAATTGCGTACCATGTTGACCAGGTCCTTTTCAGATGTCCAGTTTCCCTCTGGTCCTGACAATATTTGGAGACTTGTGGGAGCAAAGGAAGGCATTTCAACAGAATCACACAAAAGCCGTTCTGGTAACCCATTCAATTGCCAGGGCCTCAGCTGCTCATCACTACAGACAGAATTGTGGGCCTGGCACTCTCCATAGTTGTATAAATGCCAGGAATTCTTTGAGACTCAGATGCAACTTATTTGATCATTGAATCCTTTCTGGTAGGCAGCTGGAGGTTTTGGCTATAACATGTAAACAATTCTTGGATGAATCAGGCTGCTGTCATTGTAGACCTCTCACCTGACTGAATAATGAGATCGGTTTTTCAGTTTCATTTTTAAAATGGTCAATGACACATCACTTAGCATGCAGAATCTGTTGTGCCCCTAGATGCATAATAAATTGCACATGAATAAAATATTCTGCAGGCAGTTAAAACAGTGTCTCTGAGGGTTAGAGGCAGCATGATATAAAATGGCTAAGACTCTGAGCTCTAGGGTTTTACAGCCTGGATTTGAATGCTGGATTTGTCCCTAGTTAGCACTGGGTCCTGGTGCAGGTTCATTAAATCTCTCTAAGCCTCCATTGACTGTCTTTTAAAAAAGGTTTGTTGTAAGGATTAAAGTAAATAACCTGAATAAGGCTCTTAGTGCAGTGCGTGGGGTTTGGTGATCACTCAGTAAGTGTGAATTTTTTTTTTTTTTTAAGATTTATTTATTTTAGAGAGAAAGCACCAGTAGGGGGAGGAGGCAGAGGGAGAGAATCTCAAGCTGACTCTGCGCTCACCACAGAGACCCACAAGGAGCTCAGTGTCATAACCCCAAGATCCTGACCTGGGCAGAAATCAAGAGTCAGGAGCTTAACCCGCAGAATCACTCAGGGGCCCCATAAGTGTGAATTTTTATTTTTGTGTTTAAGTCCCTCAATGTTGCTGAAGAGGTGCAGGAGAGCAGGGATAAAAGAGGCGGGACTTAAGAATTTCCTCTGAAAGCTCAGATTTCTCCTCTTGCATGCAAAGTCCTCAAGAATACATTCCTAATCTAGACTTGTGCCTCCTTCCCAACAGAAGCCTTCGACTTTAGTCAGAGGCCTGATTCCAACTGCTCTCTGAACTTCCCCAGGAAGGGAACACAATGCCTTCTTCTACCCGGTCAAATTCCACCAGCCTACAAAACCAGCTCAAATTCCATGTCCCTGAAGCACTTTCAAAAAATTCTATCCTTCCCTCTCCTTTCCCAAATGCCAATAGACGAATTAAATAATTTGTGCCACACGTCTCAAGGGTGTGTCCGTGCTCTAGCCTGCTGTGACACATGGCCATGATCTTTGTGGCTTCAAACAACATAACCATATTATTTTCCAACTTTGTCGGCCAAGAGTCTGATATGGGTCTCCTATGGCTCAGACAGAGGTGTCAGAAGAGGTTTTTTATTTCTGTACATAGGAATCCCTTTTCTTGCTTGTGAAGGTGTGGGCGGGATTCATTTCCATGCAGTTGTAGGACTGAGGTCCATTTCCTTCCTGACATTGGCTGGAGGTGGCCCAGAGTCCCCAGAGGGCTCTCTCTGGCCCTTACACATGGCCTCTCTGGGTCCAAACACCAGCAGTCTTCCGGTTTTCCTCCTGCTGCCCTCTTCAGACTCAACTTTCTGGCAGCTGGTTCCAATCTTAAGAATTTGTGATTTAGATTGGGCCTACGGGGGATATCCAGGATACTCTCCCTTTCTCAAGTCTGGTCACCTAGATCACATTGGAGAAGTCCCTTTTCACCATATTGGAATGTGGACACTATTGAGGAGTCCTTATATCGCTTACCCAGGTCATTTACTGAAGTCCGTTTAAGATGGTGATTATACATGTACAAGTCTGAACTATACGCATTTTTTCAATTGTGTCTGTGTCTTGTCTCCCCGTCAAGATTCTGGAAAGTAGGGAGGAACGAAGAGGGTGCGTCTTAGTGATCTTCTGTCGCCTTAACCTGAACCGTCCCAGGGTTCTCCAGTGAGATAGAAGATTGTGAAGATACTTGGCAGATTGCTGAGTCATTCGTTCAAGAGTGTCTTCATGTTCCTAATCCTCTATCTTAACTAGAAAAATTTATAAAGGATTTATTTTTAATTGGTAGACTGATCTAAGAGATTCCCTCTGATATAGACTCTTCCTTAAGCATATGTCATGAACTTGACTGACCAGGCTTGGAAAGATTTAAGTAACAGGTGTCATGATCTTGAAGCTGAACTTCAAGGTTAAGCTTATTGGCTTAATAGAAAAGTTTGTCCTAGCGGCATTTATTCAAATCATGCATTCCAGCAATGGCAAAGGAGATAAAGTGCCCTTTGCACGACAGGCATTTTTTCTCCAGGAAATGGTGTTTAAATGTCCTTCATGTTTACATAATTTTATGAGTAGGGTGATTACATTTTTTTTATCCTGTGTAGTCTATTAAAACATTAGAATTTCCCGTCTTAGCTTTTTCTTGTGATACTCCCTCATAATTCTTCCTACATCTATTCTGTGATTCTAAATATATAAAGAAAATCTTTAAAAAAGCAATTTCTAACCTTTGCACAAGTTTTTTTTTGTTTTGTTTTGTTTTGTTTTTTTTCCTGGAACTTTCTTTCATTTCTCACTGGGAAACCTTCTAATTCTTGAAATCCCTCTCAAATTCTTCTACAAGGAAGTCTTCCTTTATCCTTTCTCACCTACATGAAACATGAAATATGTCACAGTCTTTGTATCCCCAGTCATTAGTGCCATACTTGACATCATAAAACTAAAATACGTGTGTATGGGTTGACTAATAACAGCAATCATGGAAAAAAAAATGAAGACAAGATTACATCTCTAAATGGCTTTAGCTCTAGAATATAACCCTAATTAATTGCTGCTTCCCTCTGCCCCAACACAACATTACTTGGTTTTGCTTCTTTGCTTGATGTTTATAACGACTCTATGGGATCTGATTGACAACTTTAATTTTAAAGAAACTTTTCTTCCGCAGCAGACTCATGCAACCATTGCTCTGAAACCATTCCTTGTGGCACAAATGAATGTTAACACTTTCCAAGGAAAAGTGAAATTATTGAGCTCAAAGCTGGTAAGGAATCGTGATGTTCAGATGACCGTATCTACCTATTACATCATATACAAAGGGCCCACATCAATAAAATAGCATTTCTCACTCCAAGAGCACTGGCAGACATCATGGTATTATCTACCTTTGATTTTAGTTTAAATCTTTAACAGGTGGCTTGGCCCTGTTACTAATGTATCATTTTGCATCCTCCAAATGCAAACTAGATTCCCTATTTGCCTTTACAATGAAATTTAGAATTCCCCTGGTAAATATTAGTAAATCTTGCATAAACACTGGGAGGGGGTATGGGGTAAGAGGTCACCATATACAAATGCATTTATTCACCTATTAGTCTCTGTAGAACATTCTGTCCTGAGGCAAATCCTCCATATAATAAAATCATTTAGGAAAAAGCAACAACAACAACAAAAAAACAAAAAAACAACTACCAGTAGCCTGCACTTGGCAATGGATCATGGGTTTCAATATTGTATTCTCCCGGAAGCCAAAAAAAGAAAAATGATCTCAGAAAGGCCTGTTGTTTTGGCAAGCAGTGAAACGCAATCGCATTTCTACATATTGAGTAGCAGTTGGAATTTCATAAATGGTTAATGCTGGGATGATTCCAGGAGGCATTAGAAATATTAGAGTGGGTAGCGCGTTACAGCTCAGCAATTCTGCACAGAACTAAAATTTGAACAGCATCTACAGAGAGTATTTATGACGTATCCAGGCACTTGAGAATATGTTTCTGGAAGCAAAATGAGTTGATGATGAGGGAAATTGTGTAACAAATGATGCCAAGATAGGTATAAAGGAAAATTATTCATGGGGAAAAACAAGTGCATTTGGGCACGGAAGACATTTCTAGCAATCTCTCCACCGACGGAAAGCAGCCCCTGTTCAGACTTTAAGAAAAACAAAAGGTTATTAACAAAGGCCATGAAGTACAAGAATCTGGTTGATATTTGGTCATGCTTTTCTTTGACTCCTTCTCTTTGGACTTTGGTTAGATATGTATACACACAGGTTACATACCTGTTAATACATATGCACCTGCATACACGAATATCATTATGTAGTTTCAGTCTAAAGAATCTTTTTAATGAGGATCCATCTTTTTTATTTTTATCTTCCTTCTCCAATCCCCCACATACAGAGCTACGTTGAGCTGCACACCTTGTGCCATTGGTCCCTTGGCTGGCTCAGAACCTCAACAGTTTACCCCGCTCCCCTGTCCAGCATACTGATACTCGATGGCTTCACATTTGTTTTCTCTGGGACCTGAACTCTCTCTACTGCTCTTGTTTTCTGTATGCAACTGCCCATTTACGGTCTCTGCAATAGATTCCCGCAGTAGATTTCCATCCTGTTTCTGGGATGAGATTTCTGGGCTGGATTTCCCCATTTGGCCTCTTTCTCCTGGGCACCCAGGCTCAAAATCCTCACTTTTTTTTCTAATTAAAAAAAAAATTATTAACGTACGATGTATTATTAGCCCCAGGGGTACAGGTCTGTGAATTGCCAGGTTTACACACTTCACAGCTCTCCCCCTAGCACATGTCCTCCCCAATGTCCATAACCCCACCACCCTCTCCCTACACCTCTCCCCCCGGCCACCCTCAGTTTGTTTTGTGAGATTAAGAGTCTCTTACGGTTTGTCTCCCTCATGATCCTAACTTATTTCATTTATTCTTTTCCTACCCTCCAAACCCCCCACATTGCCTCTCCACATCCTCATATCGAAATAAGTCAATCGGACAAAGACATCTATCATATGATCTCCCTGATATGAGAAAATGCTCACTTTTCAAATCCCTTCTTTTCTCCCACTAAGGACAGCTGTCTAGCCTCTGGAATCTTCATGGGCCCCATATATTTTCTCCAGTCTGCTTCCTGTCTTTCCTTGCCATGTCACTAGCCTGGGACTTCAGAACTCAGCTAAAGCAGAGGCAATATGGTGATTGGTCCATTTGGCTTTCCTCTTTACCCACCCACCTTATCCTAGGCTTTACTACCAAAACATAGGCAATTGCTCAGGATACAACCCCCATGTGACAACATTGTCAGTGTTTTCACTTTGTTGTCAGGATAAACCCAAACCTTGCCTGTCCTCTATCAAATGTACACCTTGAACTCTACCTTTATTCAATGTATTTGGGGAGGGGCCACCAAACTCTGTGTTTTGGCTCCCATAATTCATCATTCCTGAAATGTTCTTCCTCACACATCTTTATCAGAGTCCTACCCTCTTCCGTAAAATGCAATTCAAGTCTGATCATGTTTGAAGACCAAAAAAATCCCATTTAGTTGAAGTCGAAAATACTTTCTAAAGTCATTATTAATCAAATCCTGCATGCAGGAAACCTTTTCATAGAAAAGCAAACTGTGGGAGAAGTAGGGCAGTTGCTGTGTGCATCTCAGTGTGGGAGGTGAGTAACTGGTATGGCATTTCCTGAATGGTGGGTGACAGATGACCAGTGGTGGGAGGCTTTGAGACCAAAACTTAGATCTTTGGACTCCCAATCAACATCTCTACCTCACAGTGGTGAGTGGAGGCATCATGGCTTACTCATAAAGTATATACACATAGCTATAGTGCAGCCTGGAATTCCAACCTGGCTCGACCATTCCTTAGGAATGTGAAGTTGGACAAATCACTTAACATATCCATTCCATTTTCTAATCTGTGAAATGAGCCTAGCAGGTTTGTGTGAAGTCAAAACAAGGTAATACAGGTAAGGTACTTAGCACAATGCCTGCAGTGAAGAAAGCCCTCATTAATGCAGCTGCTATTCTACTCTGTCCATGACTAGATAAAATGGACTTCTCCAAAGACTAGAAGAAAGACCTCCCCAAATACCAATGGAGTTCTTTCCAAATGTATAGGTGGAGTTCTTTCCAAGTGTATAACTCTGATTATGTCTCTGCCTTAACAAACACCCAAGATGCTCTCCCCTCCTGTTCTAGACAGGATGGTTTAATTGTACTACTGCAATCAAATAAGATGACACAAGTCCATCAACCCATCTTACACCTGAAATGTTTTCCTCTGGCAAACATAATTTCAACAGCATTTTCTTAGTGGTTAACAATGTTTTACTCCTATCGCTGAAATTATTTCTTTGTTTTTTTTTTTTTTCTCTCACCAGGCCAGGAAAATTAGAGTGTTCAGCTCACACACACTTCCAGAAAACACTATTTCATACTGTAGATCATGACTTTGCCTGGAAATCCCAAATTTAATTTTTGGATTAGCCACACTAATCATCTCCTTGAGAACCAGATGCCCCATGGCCAAATTGTACCAACAGAGAGAAGGCACATTCAGCTTTTGGAGAAATTCTAAGTAATTCCAAGCAGCTAGCAGTAAGCAGTGCATGCACTAGCTAAGTGGTTCATCTGGACTTAACAGTCTCAAGTGCTGTTGGGTGTTGAGCAAGTTTCTGTACCTTTTGGATGGGCTTCTATTTCATTTTTTTTTTTTTTTATTTTGGAAGATTACTGTTATACACAAATGAAATCCTACAAATCATTCAGCACAATTTGTCATCTAAGCCCATAAAACCTAAATGTTATTAATGTTAGTGTTCTTATTATGATTTATCCAAAGATGTGCTGTCTCTGATATGAAGCTTCTGAATTCTTTTTTCTGTGCTGTAGACTTATGGGCTATCCCCCTTTTGTCTTTTCCTCAAGTAAACTGAAAAGAATTTGGCAAAGTTCCAAGTGCATAAAGCCCACTCTATCAGAGGGCAGTGGTGGGAAGGACGTATAGCTTTGGGATGGAGGTCTTCCTTAAAATGTCCATGATGACCCACATTAGTTATG
Organism: Lontra canadensis; assembly: GCF_010015895.1. Taxonomy (NCBI): domain Eukaryota; kingdom Metazoa; phylum Chordata; class Mammalia; order Carnivora; family Mustelidae; genus Lontra; species Lontra canadensis. Next base: position 9,821,689 of record NW_022631035.1, on the reverse strand, counting down.
GCACTAAGTGACTTCCAAAAACCTGAGTTTACACATTGGATCCCAAATTGCAACAGCGGCTAGGGATGGTATTTGAACAAGTATCTACTGAGAAATGACTAGAATGTTCTTTGCCTTTCCATAAAGGGAATCTTGTTAAGTGAATTGGATAACTCTTGGGGGTATAATAAGACTTGGCAAATCAGTGCCCTTCTGGAGAACATAATCATGCCTTCTGGAGCTATACCGCAGGCACTCAATTACTTAGAGGGATTCTCGGGCACCCGGCCCATCAACTCTTGGATGGTGTTTCAGGAGTCACGAGGGTTGCCTATCTGAGCTGCTGCAAAGGGGAATGTCCTACATCAGACTTTAAAATGGGTAACACGTAATGCTCTGAAATTTCTCCAATCATCCTCTGGCCTAGCCGTTGCCTGAATTCTGTAGAAACACATAGATAAGGAGATGTGGAATCTGCAGTGCTTTCTATGTCATGAAATTTCCCCCAAGTTACGTGTACTTTGGCGAAATGTGTTTCTGTGGGACTCCCTGCCATACTAAAATGATAATG